>NC_091951.1:233425464-233449929 GCF_031021105.1 Erythrolamprus reginae | reverse complement strand
GCTGAGTTATGCGCCATAGCGCGCTTAGCTGCAGCTGTCAGCACGCATTTTTTTTAACCCTGCCCAGGAGCCAATCACCTACTTTTTGCAAAAGCCTACATTTGGCGATTGGCTCCTGGGCAAGGTTCAAAAACTGAAAGACGCAGCTAAGTGCGCCATGGCTAAGTGCGTGTGGGGGGGCTCGAGCCATCCCCTTAACGCCACTTCACCTCGCCAAGTGTCCTGGGGGCGGGGGCTCGAGTCATCCCCTTAACGTCGCTTCGCCTCGCCGCGCCGAGTGTCCTTATTTTTTTTTAACCTTTAAGGGGTTAAAACCATCAAGTACTGCATTCCTAGAAAGGGGAGAGAACGGGAGGATCACCGAGTATCTTCTGGGCGCTTCCGAGAGTCGCAGCAGCAGCTGGTGGGTGAGTTGAGGACGGGTCGGAGGAGCGGCTGGAAGCAAGAAAGGGTGCTTGATTTCCTCCGCAGCCAGGAAGCAGAGAAGCAACCAGAATATAGAAAAATACATTGGCGGTCCTATAGTCGAACCCCCTCCTCGAGCATGAGAACTTAGAGCTGGCGAAGGTTTTTCTTATTTTAAATGTTCCGGGCGGGCTGGCAGGGGATTGGGAGCGCACGTGCCCGACATTGAAAATCACCTTCACCTGCCTCTGATGTGAGAAAAACGGAGAGAGAACGAGAGAGAGTGAGAGCAACAGACAGAGTAAGATAGAGAGAAAGTAAGAATAAGAGAGAGAGAGAAAGAGGGGGAGAGAAAGAGAGATAGCAAGAGAGAGAGAACAAGAGAGGGAAAGAGTGAGAGAGAGTAAGAGAGAGTAAGAAAGAAAAAGAGAGATGAGAGAGGAAAGAAAAGAGTGAGAGAGGAAGAAAGAAAGAGATGAGAGAGGAAGGAAGAGTGAGGAAGAAAGAGAGAGAGATGAGAGAGGAAGGAAAAGAGAGAGGAAGAAAGAAAGAGAGATGAGAGAGGAAGGAAGAGAGTGAGAGTGAGGAAGAAAGAAAGAGAGATGAGAGAGGAAGTGAAAAGTCAGGACTCCGGTAGCTTAAATCAGAACTGGTTTATTCATAACGAGGTAAAATACAAGCAGTGGAACGGTAGTCATCCGAATGAATGCAACAGCTAGTCCGTTGCCCTATTTATACGCTTAAAAACGGCGGGCTTTTTCAACTGACAACAATTTAACTTTCGCGGCTATTTTCTGAATAGCCGCGTCTTAACCAATCACCGAATTTCTGTGAATATTTTTAAACAAACACAACACCCCTCCCTCTTTAGATGAGATCATGATTACGTGTTAATCCACGTCACGTAGTCCTGCAAGCGGATTGGTGGCTTTACAGTTCTCTGGGACCTGCGCAGTTCATTTTGCTGGGAGCTGCTTGCCTGGACGGCCGGCTCCGTTGCTCCGCTAAGGCTAGTCTCTGACGGGCCTGGTTGCATTGATGCATTTTGATCTCCGCCAGCCGCCAGGGGCATCAGGCAGCCTTCGCTGGAGTCTCGAAGTGGTTCTGGTAAGTCCTGTATTGGTTTTTCTATAGTAGGCAAAATGTCTGAGTTAGATTTAATTATTTTGCGTAGTTGATCGATGTGCCGATGCCAACTACGCCCATCAGTTAATAGTATAATATATGTTTTAAACCCGGTTTTCTCTAATACAGTTCCTTCTTTCCACTTATCATTTGAATCATAGTCTTTGGCGTAAATTAAATCCCCGATATTAAACTGTCTCTCATTTTGTAGTTTAATTTCTTTTTGGTCGTTTTGGTAATTAGGGTGAATTCTGTCTAGTTTGGAGCGGAGATTCCGGCCCATTAAAAGTTCCGCCGGGCTTTTGTTTGTGGACGCTGATGGTGTTATGTGCTGAATGGTTAGAAATTCGTCGATTTGTTGTTGCCAATCTCCTAATGGTGCTTTGTTTAATGCTTCTTTTGTGGTTCTAACCATTCGTTCTGCTTGTCCATTCGCTTGGGGAAAGTGAGGAGGGGTGAGCACATGTTTTATGCCCTGGTCCGAAAAAAATAGTTCCATTTGACGGGCTGTTAGCTGAGGCCCGTTGTCAGAAACCACAATATCTGGGATGCCATGTGTGGCAAACATTTTCCTTAGTGCTTTTATGGTTGCACTAGTAGTTTTAGATGCCATGAGTTCAACTTCCAACCATTTGGAGTATGCATCCACAACTAGTAGAAAGGATTGGCCCCTGATTGGTCCCGCAAAGTCAATATGTATTCTAGACCAGGGCCCTCTTGGTGTTGGCCACTCAGATGGTGTGGCTTTTGGTGGGTTGGGTCTTGTTCTCTGGCAGGGTGCACAACCACCAACCCATGCATCTATGTCCTTATCCAACCCAGGCCACCATAAATGACTTCTAGCAATAGTTTTCATTTTGACTATTCCTGGGTGACCTATATGCAATAACTGCAATGCTTGTTTTTGTAAGGATTTGGGAATAACAACCCTGTCTCCCCATAATATACAATCTTTTAACACATTTAATTCAAGCTGTCTGTTCTTAAAGGGTTGATATTGGTTTGAATACTGTTCATTTGGCCAACCTTTTAATATCCATTGTTTAATATTTTTTAAAATTGGGTCTACTTGTGTCTGATTGGCTATGTCTATTGCTGTTAATAACTGTTGTTTACTAGTTTCTATTAATAAAATACTTGACGCAGGGGCAGGATCACTGACCAATTCTGTTTGGGGGCACCTGCTTAATGCATCGGCATTTCCAATATCCTTCCCCCCCCTGTGGATTAAAGTATAATTGTAAGCGGCTAGGAAAATAGCCCATCTAATCATGCGAGGGGAAAGAAAGGCGGGAGTTTGTTTGTTTCCCGCCAAAATACCTAAAAGAGGTTTATGGTCTGTAATGAGGGTGAAGGAGCGGCCACATAAATAATAATGAAATCGTTTAACTCCAGCTACAAGGGCTAACGCCTCTTTGTCGAGTTGGGAATAATTTCTTTCAGCTGAAGAGAGAGTTTTAGAGTAATAGGCTATTGGGGCTTCCGTGCCGTCTGGGAAGGTATGGCTGAGGACAGCTCCTATGCCGAACGGAGAGGCATCGCAAGTCAGGGATAAGGGCAGGGTTACATTATATTGTACTAAAACACTGTTGGATGAAAGTAAATTTTTTACTGCGGTAAAAGCGGCTTGTTCTTTTGGTCCCCACGTCCAGGCAGAGTCTTTCTTTAGAAGGTTATGGAGCGGTTCTGCCACCGTCGCTTTCTGTTTAAGAAAGACGGAATAAAAGTTAAGGAGTCCCAGGAATGCTTGTAAATCTGTCTTGTTTGAAGGAGTGGGAGCATTTCTTATAGCATCAACTTTGTCGTTTGTGGGGTGAATTCCGAATTTGTCTATGGTGAAGCCTAAAAATTCTACTTTGGGAACTGCCCAGGAACATTTGTCCGCTTTTAAATGGAGTCCTGTTTCTTTAAATTTAGTTAAAACGCGCCTAATTCTCTCCCACAATTCTGATTTGGATGTGGCCGATATTAATACGTCGTCAAAATATGGGACGACCCCCGGAATATTATTTAAAATTCGTTCCATGAGACCCTGAAAAATGCCGGGGGCGGTGGAGACTCCAAACTGGAGTCGGGTGCATTTAAAGGCACCTCTGTGCGTTACAATGGTCTGGGCTTCAGATGTGTCTTGATCAACGGGGAGCTGCTGATATGCCTGGGCCAGGTCCAATTTCGCGAAAATGGACCCATTTCCTAATGTGTGCAGGAGCTGTTGCACAACTGGGATTGGGTAGGCATTATGCTGTAAGGCTTTATTTATTGTTGCTTTATAATCTGCGCAAATTCTAATAGATCCATCCGGTTTAACAGGGGTTACGATTGGAGTTTCCCATTTAGCATGATCAGTGGGAATCAAGATGCCCTGAGCTATTAATTTATCTAATTGTTCATCCACTTTAGGCAAAAGCGGGATGGGAATTCTGCGGGGCTTTAGACGGATGGGAGAAATGTTTGGGTCCAGATTAAATGAAATGGGGCTGCCTGTATATTTACCCAGTGTACTAGAAAAAACTTCGGAAAACTCTTTCACTAAATCAGTTGGGTCAAAAGAGTCACAAACATTGTTAACCCCTGAGATTTCAATGCCTAGGGGTTGCAACCATCTAAGTCCCAATAGTGTGTGTTTAGGACCGTCAACCACTATGAGCGGTAAAAACCCTTGAAATTTCTTAAACGCAATAGGCACATTTAAACATCCTACTACTGGAATCTTATGTCCCTGAAAATCACTCAAGCCCGGTTCCCACGGTTCTAAGTCAGTCGCTTTTACATGAGGTAAATATAATTTAAGTTTTTCCCAAGGCATTATGGAATGTCTGGAGCCAGTGTCCAATTCCATTTCGCAGGGGCGGCCGTTGAGGAAAAGAGAAACAAATAGTTTGTTTTCCGCAGTGGGGAAATTGAAGTTTACAGAAGAATGGCAGTTACCTCGTTGGTTCGAAGAGTTAGAGTTGTCAGCCGGGCGGGAAACGTTGCGTGAAAACGGCGGTCGTCGATTCCTTGGTGGAAAGTAGGGTCGCTGGTTTTGTGGGTTTGCTGGAGTTGGGTTGGCGGCGCGGCAGACTTCAGCGATGTGGCCGCGGCGCTGGCAACGGCAACAATAGGCATCCTTGAAGTGGCAGCGAAAACGTGGGTGATTTCCGTTGCAGCCGGCGCATCTGTCTGAACGGGGTGTCTCTCTGGCGTCGTGGTTGGGAGCTCTTCGGATTTGGAGGCAGGTGTCGTCTGGAGTAGTGGATTCCGAGTGTTTCTCATCTGGAGGGCAGGCGAGCCAAGTGGATTCATCGGGGATGTGATGAACGGTTGGGGTTGCGCGTTTAATCTCGGCATCAGATGTTTCAGATACCTCGGAGGCTTTTGCTGCCTTGAGAATGTCTTGGAGGGAGGCAGCCTCATCTACTAAGTATTTCTTCTGTAGCGTGATATTAGTGAGTCCGAAAATAAGGCGGTCAATCAACTGTTCTTCCGGATCCTTGTATTTGCATTTTGGAAGGAGTGCGCGCAGGCGAGTAATGAAGTCGTTGGTAGATTCTCCATCTGCTTGCCGCATTTGTGCAAATTGGTGGCGGTATACACAGACAGGAGTTGTCGGCTGGTAATGCGCGGCGAGTTTTGCTTGTAGGGCTGACCAGGCAATGGTTTCCAGAGTGTCTGGGTCAACGAGGGTAGAGGCCAAGCTGTAGACTTCTGTGCCGCAATAGGCGAGGAATATGGCTTTCTTCCTCTCATCATCGGCGTCATGTAGATTGCTGGCTTTGAGGAAAAATGTGAATTTGGACATGTAAGAGGTCCAGGCTTCTGTCTCGGAGTTGAATACTGGCGGCGGTGGAGCCATGGCCGAGTTCATGGCTGCGTTCGCGGGTGTTCGACCTCCTCGTCGCCACTGAAAAGTCAGGACTCCGGTAGCTTAAATCAGAACTGGTTTATTCATAACGAGGTAAAATACAAGCAGTGGAACGGTAGTCATCCGAATGAATGCAACGGCTAGTCCGTTGCCCTATTTATACGCTTAAAAACGGCGGGCTTTTTCAACTGACAACAATTTAACTTTCGCGGCTATTTTCCGAATAGCCGCGTCTTAACCAATCACCGAATTTCTGTGAATATTTTTAAACAAACACAACAGGAAGGAAGAGTGGAACAAAGAAACAGAGAGAGAGATGAGAGAGGAAGGAAGAGAGAGAGAGAGAGGAAGAAAGAGAGAGAGATGAGAGAGGAAGGAAGAGAGTGAGAGGAAGAAAGAGAGAGAGATGAGAGAGGAAGGAAGAGAGTGAGAGGAAGAAAGAGAGAGAGAGATGAGAGAGGAAGGAAGAGAGTGAGAGAGAGGAAGAAAGAAAGAGAGTGAGAGAGAGGAAGAAATAAAGAGGTTCTTTTAATAAAAAAGAAGGGATTTTGAAATGAATGTAGACCAGACAGGATTAACAAGACGGTTCTGTTTATTCAGCTCTTAAAAGTGACTCCAGCAAGAATCCGTCTGAGCTGTCAGTGTCAAAACAGCTCCTATTTATACTGTTGAGTTTCGCGCCTAAAACAAAACGGCCATGCGTCTTAACCAATCAGACGCGACCTGCTTATTTCTGCCCAGACACAGCTTTCTTTTACATACAGTTTATTATACATACTTAACACCCCTCCTCCCTTAGTCTTGTGGCTGTCAATCAGTGAGCCACGTGATATAATCTTCCAATCTGCTGGGTCTGTGTACAGTTCGCTCAGACCTGCGCAGATCAGTTGAGTCTGTGATTTCGACGGTGGAGGAAGGCTCGTTGCAGGTTCCTGAGACTGGCTGGGCCCGAGTTGGGGCTCCAGCCGGACGAGATGCTGTTGTTGCGGCCTCGGATGAGGACGATGGCTCGGTGTCGGTGGAGGAAGCTTCCAGCCCCGGTAAGTCCATGCGTAGATCAAAAAGTCCCGGTTGCATATGAGAGTCTGCTTGGGGGGAAGAAGTGTTATTAAATGGTCCCTCGATGTTAGGTGCTAGACGCCCCCGCAAGTGGTCAATGTGCCGCCTCCAGGTGCGGCCATCCTCAAGTTGTATGGTATAGGACTTTGGGGCAGTCTGCTGAATTATTTTCCCTTTAAGCCAATGTAACCCCCCGTCAAAATTCCTAGCATATACAGTCTGACCCAGGAATAAACTTCTTTCAGGAGTTACACATGTTACATTATTATAATCTTTCGTACAATATCTGGGGTGCAACCTGTCCAGGGGAGATCTTAATTTTCGGCCCATCAGGATCTCTGCAGGACTTTTATTTGTTACAGAATTTGGGGTGATATGTTGCATCATTAGGAATTGATCTAAGTTATGTTGTAATTCCCCGGGACCTGCTCTTCGCAGTGTTTCTTTGGCCACACGAACGTATCGTTCTGCAAGGCCATTAACCCATGGCGAAAAAGGTGAAGTGAGGGCGTGTCTGATACCCAAGTTGCTTAAAAAACATTCAAATTGTCTTGCAGTCAATTGTGGCCCATTATCTGAGACCAGAACATCAGGGCACCCATGAGTGGCGAATAGGTGATACAAAGCTTTTATGGTGGCACAAGTAGTGATATTTTGCATGGCTATTATCTCCACCCACCTGGAGAAAGCATCTACCACAATCAAGAAGTTTTGAGACCCAATGGGGCCTGCGAAATCAATGTGTATACGTGCCCATGGGCCAGTAGGTTTCTCCCAATCAACAGGCGTGGTTCTAGGGGGTTTGGGACGCGACTCCTGGCAAGGGTCACACCTTGCTACCCACTGTTCAATTTCAGAATCTAGGCCTGGCCACCACAAGTGCCCCCTGGCCAACCCCTTCATTCTAACAATTCCTGGATGGCCCACATGCAACATCCCAAGCACCTTTTGTTTCAGACTGTTGGGAATAACCACCCTGTCACCCCATAATACACATCCTTTTAAAAATGATAACTCCAACCTTTTGGCTTTGAAATCTGTGAGGCCTGCCTCCTCAGGGTCTCCTACCCACCCCTTTTGTATGCAATTTATAACTTTTTGTAAGAGGGGATCCTTTTTGGTGTGTTCAGCTACTTCTTTAGCTGTGGTGAGGGGGTTTTCTTCGAAATCTAGTAATAATACATCCTCTGATGGAGTTGGATCTTTAGCTGGTTCTACTATGGGGCATCTGCTTAGGCCGTCTGCGTGGTTAATTGATTTCCCTGCTCTGTGGGTTAACGTATATTGATATCCTGAAAGGAACAATGCCCACCTAATTAACCTTGGGGACATGAAGGGAGGTGTTGGTTTGTTTGAAGCTAGCAGACCTAATAAGGGTTTGTGGTCTGTGATTAACTCAAAGCTTCTCCCACACAGGTAATTGTGAAATTTCTTTACACTAGTTACAAGAGCCAATGCCTCTTTGTCCAGTTGGCTATAATTTCTTTCTGCCATGGACAGATTCCTTGAAAAAAAAGCAATTGGGGCTTCAGATTGGTTAGGCATTACATGAGCCAATACTCCGCCCACCCCATAAGCGGAAGCGTCACACGTAAGTCTTATTGGCAATACTGAGCTGTATTGAACCACTACGCTTTTAGAGGTTAATAAAAGTTTTATTTTACGAAAAGCTTCGCGCTCAAGCGTGCCCCAGGTCCAGGGAACTCCCTTCTGCAGCAGCCGGTGTAGTGGTTCTGCTGCCGTTGCCTTCTGCTTTAAAAAAATTGAATAAAAATTAAGAAGGCCAAGGAATGCTTGCAATTCTAACTTATCACGGGGTTCTGGGGCTTCTGTTATAGCTTTTAATTTGTCAGCTGTAGGATGAATTCCGTGTGCATCTATCATGTAACCCAAAAATTCTATACTGTTAGCCCCCCACACGCATTTATCAGGCTTTACTTTCAAACCCTTAACTTGTAGTCTGGTCAATACTTCCCTAGTCCTTTGGTTCAATTGGGCCTGGTTTTCCCCCGAAATAAGGATGTCATCAAAGTACGGGGCAGTTCCTTTAATGCCAATTAATAACCGCTCCATGAGGCTCTGAAAAATGCCTGGAGCTATGCTAACCCCGAATTGTAGCCGGGTGCAGCGGAAGGCACCCCTGTGGGTCACTATGGTTTGGGCCAGGGATGTGGCCTCATCGACCGGCAACTGTTGATATGCCTGTGCGAGGTCAATCTTAGAAAAGACTTTTCCTTCTCCCAAAGAATGGAGTAGTTGCTGGACAACCGGGATTGGATATGGGTGGTGTTGTAGGGCTTTGTTAATGGTTGCCTTGTAATCTGCACAGACTCTTAAAGACCCATCAGGCTTGAGTGGAGTGACAATGGGTGTTTCCCATGGCCCTTGTTCCACAGGAATTAAGATTCCTTGGGCAATGAGTTTATCTAATTGGGAGTCTAATTTAGGTAGAAGGGGCAAGGGTACCCTGCGAGGCTTCAGTCTGACCGGGGGAACCTTGGGGTCTATTGAGAAGGATATGGGGGGCCCATTATAAGTGCCCAATGTTGGGCTGAACACTTCAGGAAATTCTTGCACAAAATCAGGGACATCATCATTTGACATAACATTACATACACCTGATATTTCAATTCCCAAAGGAGACATCCACATAAGACCCAGGAGGGAATGTTTAGCACCCTCGACTACCAGCAAAGGGAGAGTATACAGACATTTTTTAAATTTAACAGGCACATCTACTAACCCCAAGACAGGAATTACGTTTCCCTGAAAATCCCTGATGACAGAAGTATGTTGAACAAGATCAGACTTAAGATAGTTGGGCATATACATTTTAAATTTGTCCCAAGGCATAATAGAGTATTTGGAGCCAGTGTCCAATTCCATATTACAAGGTTTGCCATTTAGGAACAGAGAGATAACAATTTTGTTCCCTTTTTTGGTTTCAGTGCTATTTACATAATTTTGAGCTTTACCTCTTGAGTAGCTATTGTTAGCTGAGGAGTAATTTCTGCGGTTGAAACCTCGGTAGGATTTGTTGTCTCGCGGCTGTTGTTGTGGATTGGCGTACCTCTGCGAGCGAGGGGTGGAGAATGATTCTTCAGGCTGTGTGGCTCTGCATGCCTCAGCGATGTGCCCGCGCCTGTTGCAGCGGCGGCAAATGGCGTCTCGAAACGGGCAGCGTTGACGGAAATGGTTCCCTCGGCAACCAGGGCAAGGGGTGGATGCTTGTTGGTATCTGGGTTGTCTGGCCGAGTCGGTTGGAACGAGAAGACAATGGTCATCCTCGGCAGCAGCTGGGCTGAGGTCGTCTGTTGGCCTGGCATGGGCAAGCGTGGTAGAGATCTTGGAGACGGTTTCTTTGTGGTCGTGTTCCTTTAGCTCTTTTGCGGCCGCGTCAGCGACCTCGGCTGTCTGAGCGAGTTTTATGACGGATTGAAGTGTAGGTTCGTCCTCAGTAAGTAGTTTGTTGCGTACGGTGGCGTTTTTCATTCCAAAGATGAGCGCGTCTGTGAGGCGAGCTTCCGGGCTGTCAAACTTGCACTTTGACAGCACCGTTCGAAGCCGCGTGGCGAATTGGTTGATTGACTCGGCGTCTCGTTGTGTCATTCTTGAAAACTGGTGTCTGTAGACCACGGCAGGCTTCGTCGGTTTGAAGTGACTCGCCAGTTTCTCTTGTAGGTCTTTCCATGGCACAGATTTAGCCGGGAGCGGGTCGGCCAAGGTTTGAACAAGGTCAAACATTTCGGGACCGCAATAATTCAGAAAGATGGCCCGCTTTCTGTCGGCTTCGGCTTCTCCCATTCCTGCTGCTTCGAGGAAGATTTCAAATTTAGCCATATAGGCGTCCCATGAAGATTTCTCGGGATCGAAGTAGTCGGGCGCCCGGCCGATCGGTAGCGAATTCATTCTTGACTCGTGGATTCTTCGGTTCTCTCGTCGCCAGTGAAATGAATGTAGACCAGACAGGATTAACAAGACGGTTCTGTTTATTCAGCTCTTAAAAGTGACTCCAGCAAGAATCCGTCTGAGCTGTCAGTGTCAAAACAGCTCCTATTTATACTGTTGAGTTTCGCGCCTAAAACAAAACGGCCATGCGTCTTAACCAATCAGACGCGACCTGCTTATTTCTGCCCAGACACAGCTTTCTTTTACATACAGTTTATTATACATACTTAACAGATTTATTTATTTATTTATTTATTTATTTATTTATTTATTTATTTATTTATTTATTTATTTTTTTATGCCGCCCAGTCCCGAAGGGACTGCTGCTCAGACACTATACTTTTCCGCCCACACCGAAAAAAAATTAGAGGGAACACTGCACAAGCCTGACAATAATGTGGAAAAGTGGTCATCTTTACCACCTCACTTTTCCTCAACTTCAACAAGCAAGGTGAGTCAGCTTTGGATTATGAGAGTGTGTCTCTAATTAACACAAATGTTTGGTGGGAGGCAGATTTTAAAGCCCCAGCTCAGCAAGTGCCCCCACTCAGGTGGCTTCAGCCTTTGGATCCAATAATCCACCTATGGCAACTGCTTCACAGTTACTACTGCTAGTTAGTAATATAACAGCCTTGCCTACTACACCTGGCATTCAGGTAGGGCAACAACCAAGGACTGTCCAAACAGCCCAGGCACCAATATTGGATCCTAACAATATTCAAAATATTATTGCCCAATACTATACAACAGTGTATGGCTGCTTTTCAGCAAATGGCTGTTTTTCCACTCTACATGGTGATTACGGGAGATTGCTCTAGTCACCCACAAAACCAGGCCCAGCCTCTGCTGAACCAGCCTTCTTTGCAACACAAATCTTTGGAGGATTAGAGGATCATAATTATTCAGCTACCTCAGATAATGAGAGCCAAGCCTCAGCAATGGAAGAGGCAGAGTGTCAGGATGAGGCCCTCTCTGCTGATGAAGCTTTACCAATAGAGCAGCCTACTCCTGCAGGCCTTTTCCCACCAGCCTTATTTAAATCAATTCTCCAGAAGGCCTCTGGCCTGGCCACGCCTCCTATCACAGGAACTGGAAACAAAGCTTCTACTTCCCATTCCATATATTGCTGAACAAGTCCAGACAGTGGCCCTTATTCCAGCTCCTCAGCTGTTCATTGATAACATTCAGAAGCAGTTCACTCTTCCTGTGGCAGACTCAATACCTCCAACTTTTGACAAGAAGCATTTCAATGTAGCTCTTGAGCTAGCAAACTTGCTCAAGCCCCTAACTTATCACCTACAGTTAACAACAATGGCAAAAAAAAGATAGTAAAATGGGGCAAAACTCAATTAACAAATGTCTCACTTAACAGCTGAAAGTTTGGGTTTAATTCTGGTCATAGGTTGAGAACCACCTCTATAACTCATATTAGCTTTCCTAGGGCTAAGATTCCAGGCTTTCCCTCCCGTCTGTCCTTCCACTACCAGCTCCCAAATTTCCAACTTCTCTTCCAGCCAACAATATAAACAGGAAGGAGGACCCCTGTGTTATTGATTGATGGTTATAAGAGCCAATCAGCATTCACTGAATTTGTGGGTAATAGGAAATGGCCTTTCCCAACACAAGGCCTCCAAATCAGGCCTGAGATGAGAGATGTTGAGATGTGGTCCATGCTGTTTGTCCTCCTGTAATTCCCCCCAGGATGAGACAGCCAGTGTTTTCAATGGTTTGCATCAGGGGTAGGTTTCAACTTCCCTCGCTGCTGGTTCGCATGGGTGCGCTTCGTGGGAGGGCCAGTTCTTTGTGGGCACACATGCACAGTAAGAAAAAAATCCCCTCCCCCCCAAAACCCCAAAGCCAAAAAAAAAAAGATGGCCTCCATATGCACAGTACAGGAACTTGGCTTCTGCACATGCTCAGGAGGAAAAACATTTTTGAAATGTGGGAATTTCTTTTTATTTTTAAAGATGGTGGTGCCCATGGACCGGCACTGACCAATCCGGTTTTGTGACATTATCATGACGGCACCAGTGGGTGGCTACCGGTTCTTGTGAGCCAGTACGAACTGGGAGAAACCCACCTCTGGTTTGTACACTTTTTGCAGTGAAGAGAGACACACAAACACAAAAGCCCATAATTAACTATGAGTAGGTTTATGATGGCGATAAAATACCAAGGCAAAAAAAAGCAAGGCAACAGGAAGGAATGATTACACCAGATATTTCCATTTGGGAGCAAATTTTATTTATTTAGACTGGTCTATATCATATACATGGCATATACATGGATATTCTAATTTTTCAAGTTTCACCTGCAGCATCACATGATGCTAGATTAGTTAGACCAGCTGGACATGCAAATCCAGATTCTCAATACAAAGTTATGGACTTTCTTAACTTAATTTGATTTTTCATATTATATGGGCTTAGAAGTCAAAATCTTTTAAAAATCAGTTTCTGTGGAAATTTGATGGGCTTAAAAGACCATACATTTCATTAGGAGTTTAACATAGATGTGGCTGCTCCATCTTATTCTTATTTATCTGAAAGTTCTAGGTTAACATTTGTTTTAAATTATTATAGATGTATAGACATTTGGTCCTACCTCAAGGCATTGTTTTAAACCAGGGGTCTCAAACTCAATTTACCTGGGGGCCGCTGGAGGTAGAGGCTGGGTGAGGCTGGGCCACATCAGGTTTCCCCCCAAAAAAGCTCTTACAAAAACATTCCAATGTTATCAAATGTCTTTATTTTTTCATCTTGTTTTATGTTAAAAAATAAAAATAAATTAACAAATTCATACAAAAAATAAAAATAAATCAGTAATAAATAAATAAAATGAAAATGATAACAACAACAACAACAACAACAATAATAATACAGCAGATATAGAAGACTGAAGAAACCACATATACTGTAGTTGCTGACTAGAGAAATGTAATTAGTATTATTGAGATTCAAATGTCTGTATTAATAGTTCTTTAATACTTAACTTTCTGAACATGAATGGAACATTGAACATGAACTGTTTTGAACGTGGCTTCTTCTCCCTACTTCTTGCTGCTAGAGATCTGGCAGCTCTTACTCTTGCATAACTAAGCCACATTTGGTTTAAGGGAGGAAGCAGTTGAGACCCTCCATAGGGCTTGAAGATGCTCACCAGTAAGTCTGGACCTGTACTTGGATTTGTTAAATGAGAAGCTGGAGGCCGAGGAAGGTTAACAGCTCTTTATTGGCAATCAGGAACAGTTGAAGTGACCAGCTCGCAGGTAGGAAGTGACTGCTGGCTACCGGCTAAAGCCGCGCCTTATATACCTTGCTGGCGTGGGAAAAACAGCCGTGAGTTCATCTTTTTAAAACTTTCGCGCCAAGGTTTCCCTTGGCCGTGACTTAAGACAATCAGCGGTTACCTTTATTTAAAAATACAAACATAATACACTTTCCCCCATAGGTTGAACAAACTGTCAATCATTTAGATATGTGATGTAGTCTTGTAGCCTGATTGGTGGCTTGCCGACTCGCACAGACCTGCGCAGTTCAGTTTGCAGGGAATTGTCCTCCTGGTCGGCTGGCTCCTGTGCTGCTCCGTCCTGGTAAAGATTGTCTTGCCCTATAGACGTAGAAGTGGTCTTTCCAACGCCAGCCGCCAGGGTTCCAGGGCAGCCACCGCTGGATGCCAGAAGAGGATGCGGTGAGTAGTCTGGTTGGTTTTGGTAATTCCCATGCGTTTTATCTATGGGGAAAATGTCATTGTTACTTTGTGTTAACTCACTTGGGTGTCGTTTTCTGATTTGGTCTATGTGTCTGCGCCAGATTTTCCCATTGGCTGATTGGATCGTGTATGATTTGGGGCCGGTTTTTGATTCAATTGTCCCCTCTCTCCAGCGGAGATTTGAGTCAAAGTCTTTTGCTGGGTCACCCGTTTTAAAAGTCCGTTCTGGTTCCGTTGTATGCTTGTCTTTCCTTTCGGAATACTCTGGGTGAATTCTGTCCAGCTGGGAACGGAGTTTCCTCCCCATGAGAAGATCTGCTGGACTTTTGTTTGTGCTGGCCGACGGGGTGATGTGCTGGACTAATAGGAATTCGTCCAACTGCTGTTGCCATTCTCCAGGTGCTGACCGGTGCAGGGCTTCTTTTGTGAACCTCACCATGCGTTCAACCCGGCCACTAGCGGCCGGGAAATGGGGAGATATTAATGCATGTTGGATCCCCCTTTCGGCCAGGAAGACCTCCATTTGCCTGGAGGTTAGTTGTGGACCGTTGTCTGAGACGAGCACATCCGGCAGTCCATGTGTTAAGAAAAGTCTCCGCAGCCCCTTTATTGTAGCTGCTGTTGTAGTTGAGGTCATTAAGACAACCTCCAGCCGCTTGGAGTATGCTTCGACCACAATGAGGAATGATTGTCCCGCTAGAGGTCCTGCGAAGTCTATGTGTATGCGGGACCATGGTCCCTTTGGTGTCTCACACTCCGTTGGTTTGGTCTTTGGTGGGTTTGGGCGAGTTTGTTGGCATGGGTGACATGTGGCTACCCAGATTTCTATGTCCTGGTCTAAACCTGGCCACCAAAGGTGGCTCCTGGCCAGGCTTTTCATCTTTACCATGCCTGGGTGACCCTGGTGTAACAATTTCAATGCTTTCTTCTGTAGCTGTTTAGGAATTACCACCCTGTCACCCCACAATATGCAATCTCTTAATACATTTAATTCAGTTTGTCTGTTCTTGAATACCTGGCAAGTCTCCTTTGGAATTTCCCCCCCCCTCCGGCCACCCTTTAAGTACCCATTGCTTTACTCGGGATAACACAGGGTCTATTTCTGTCTCTCTGGCTATTTCCGCTGCCGTTATTAATGGGTTTTCTTGCATTTCTATCAGCAATACATTGGACGCTGGGGTTGGGTCGTGTACTAATTCTGCCTGAGGACACCTACTTAACATGTCTGCGTGCCCAATTTCCTTCCCCCTCCCTGTGCTTAAGTACATAATTATAAGCAGCTAAAAAGATCGTCCAGCGGGTTATTCTCGGAGACAGAAATGTGGGGGTCTGCTTATCTCCTGCTAAAATGCCTAACAATGGCTTGTGGTCCGTAATCAATGTAAAAGAGTGGCCAAACCAATATCCATGGAAGCGTTTAACGCCTGCAACTAAAGCTAATGCCTCCTTATCTAATTGAGAGTAATTCCTTTCTGCAGGTGAAAGGGTTTTAGAATAAAACGCAAATGGGGCATCTGCGCGGGGAAAACAGACGTGAGTTCCTCTTTTTTAAACTTTCGCAACAAGGTTTCCCTTGGCCGCGACTTAAGCCAATCAGCGGTTACCTTTATTTAAAAGTACAAACATAACAGGATTTATTGAAGTTCAAGGTAGAGAAGAGCTTTTCGCACAAGTATGTGCTCCCAAAAAGACACATGGTCCACTTGAACATTTGGGAAAGCTCAGGGAAGCTGGGGGGGCGATTCTGTCAAAAATTGCCCGAGCTTGTCTGCTTTTCCACTCACCTCCCTGAACTTGGCTTTGAGTTCAGAGTTGCACTGCAGGTCAATGAGCGCCATTTGAAGCACAGGAGGGGTATCCTGCACATCAAAGGAGAAGGGGTTCCCAAAAATTTGAAATGTTGCTCTGTGCATCTTGAAGTCTGCAAATGTGTGATCAAATTCCTCCTGTAGCTTCAAAATGACATCCACATACTCCTCACCACTGAATGGTGTGCCTGCATCCATGAGTGCCTTGCATGCTGGGAAATGGCAAATGTTTGTCTGAGAAAGCTGGGCTTTCCATAACATACGTTTTGTAGAGAATGCTCTTACATTGTCATAGGCAGCACTGACAAGTTGCCCCTGGCCTTGTAACTTTTTGTTCAGTACAGTAAGCTCATGTATTGATATCAACAAAAAAAGCTAAGTCCGTAAGCCATTTTGTATCACTTGGCGCAGGAATAGCAATCCCATCTTTCTCCACTTCCGCTCTCAACTCAAAAAATCTCTTCAATATGTTTCCCCTGCTGAGCCAACGTACCTCGGTGAAGTAGAGCACATCCCCATATTCTGACTCCATTTCCTCTAAAGAAGACTGAAACCTGTGCTTTAAGCCCCTGGATCTGATACTCCTCAGCATATTTAGTTGGGTAATGACATTTCAAATTGTATTCCTTGTGCAAATAAGACACGTGCTCATCACCAACCTTTTTTCTTCACTGCAGGCTTTGAAAAAGACATGTTTAGGGCTGTCTTATATATAATTGCCCCCCGGAGGCGGAGTAAAGACGCTGAGACATATATTGTGGATTAATTAAGGGTCATTTATTAATTAGCATAAATTTAAATAACTTTAAATAAATTTAAATACGTAACTTTGAATATTTAATTCAAAACAAACTAAGGACCTGCAGAGCCAAACTAACGGGGCGGAAATTCCTAAATAACTAAATGCGCCACACCCCCTAACCAATCCAGTCCGCACCGTCAGTGTGGAATAGGCGAAAAAACGGCCGCCTCTAAAGGGGAGGCCGCAAAAAATTCCTATTCGGCCCCAAAGGCGACCTCCTTATGACACACTGTTGATAGCGGAGGGTGGGCGGGTGTTCGCTCCAATTGCCGCAATGCGGAGGTCCCTTCCGGATCGCCCTTAAATTATTCGTTTTGCTTTGCAGAGTCACTTAAAAACAAAACAGAAAGACCAACTTTAAACCAAAATTTGGGGGGGGGGGGTTAGGAAAGCAACTCAGGTTAGTCATACATACCTCAAAGCCAAGGATAAAGCCACTTCTGGCCTCAGTGGTCTTTATATACCTATGAAAACATGAAAAGGCAGAGGCGGGCTATCATTGACTGACAGTTCCGAAAAGCAATCAAAAGCTTCTTCCACTGCTGAATGGGAGATAAGGAAAATTGTGTTAGGAAAGACAATGGTTTTAACAACCCACAATCAGGTTGATTAAGAATTATGTTAACTAGAATTAAAAACATCCAGAGAAGCCGATGCTAGAAAAGGTAGCTATAAATTTATAGTAACCATATCTGTCCTTTATTAAAAAGGGCAATCTTTTATTTTTTTTAAAAAAACCTGTCCTTTAGATTTATTAAAAAATTAATTATTCTAGGTCTTGCTCTTTTAATTTTCTTCATTCTACAGAGTTGTAAACACAAAGAATTAAATGTTTGTATTCTTATGAACCTCTTTCAGATTTATCCCTTTTGGGGATTATACTTTATTTTTTTCCAAGGTGTAGGTTCCTTTCCTGGTGTAGGTCGTCTCTGATTTACAACCAGTTTAATAGCCATTCAAAATTATAATGTACTCAGTTATCGCATGGTCAGATGATTGCATTTTGTGTGCCTGGCAGCCAAACTTGCATTTATGACGGCTTGCAATGGCCCATGGTCATGTCATCACATTTGCAACACTTTTTGCCAATGGCAAAACCGCCCACTGGTTAAAACGGATTTGCACTTACGACCACTTGTTTTGCTTAATAATCACAATGACTTGTTTACGGATGGTCATAAAAACAGTTGTAACATTAAATCTTATCAAATAGTGACTCAACTTATGACTGTGGTACCTTAACAACTGATATTCAGATCCTTATTATAGTTGTAAATTTTGGACTACTGACCGTCCTATTTCATTAGTATTTCATTATCCTATTAGATTTCTTTGTGCCTTTGTTTCTTTAGTGTTATGCAGCTTAGCTATTTATCATTGCTGTATCTTTCTTTAGTGTTATGTAGGTTGGCTATTTATCATTGCTGTATCTTCTTGCTGTGAGATTCCGGATGCTGCGCATGTGGAGCAACCGTAATCTCGTGCGCAGACGTTCTTCCAGCAGCAAAAATTCTGTGCACGCATGGAATCAAAACCCAAGTGATTTTAGCTGCCAGAATTGCTTAGGTTGTGCGTGCATTACGCCTGCAAGACCGGCGGCAGTGGAGCGAGACTATGCACTCCATTGCCGCTGCCGGAATAGCGTTTCCAACCATTCTGGGTCCTGCCCATTACTACGTAGCGCAGTCTTTTGGAGTTCCGCATTCCCTGCAGGCTTTTCCCAGCCAACTACCAACTCACCTCTGGAGGTGCCTGGAGCTGGTTCTTCCTCCTTCTGTTGCAGCTCCTGGGGAAGGAAGGAAAGGCTGTTGTTAGTACCAGTTTGCTCTTTCTGTACTTGCCCTCTGCTCTACCCATGTAGCATATTGGACTCCTTCCTATCTGAGGGGCTCGTCTTCTGGCATTGTTTTGATGCTTTTCTTGGGGTTTTCTTACTAAGGATACTGGAGAAGGCTGCCATTTCCTTCTCCAGTAGACCACATTGTGCCAGCATCCCCCACTAGGACCTGTCTGATTGGGTGGCCCTGCACAGCATAGCTCATTGCTTCATTGAGCTTCGCAAAGCAAGGCATTGATCCCTGAAGAGGGTAGAATACATACCTCTAACTCCTGGAGGAGGCGCTCCAAGCTGTCCGGGGTGTTTCCTTCCAGGCTGCCCAAATTCGCCGGACTGTTCTCTGGAGAATCCTGTGGACGACAATGATCCCATTCTAAATTACCAATCTCATTACTAGGAAGAATTGCCACAATAAAAATGACCATATTACCCAAATTTCTATATTACTTCCAAACAATCCCAATTAAATTAGAAGGAACCTTTTAAAAAAAAAATTAGACAAATTAATATCCAAATTTATATGGGGAAAAAAGAGACCAGAATTAGACTTAAATGGACACAAGATAGCCCTATGCAAGGCGGACTTGGCTTACCCGACTTCAAACTCTATTACCGAGCAGCAGCCCTAACATGGGTTAAACTTCAAAATACAAGACTACTAGCTTTGGAAGGATATGATATCCAGTCCGAATGGCACAGTTTCATTTGGGACAGCAAATCTACTACACACTCATATTTTAAACACCATCTGATAAGGAAGTCATTAATAGACAACTGGAACTTAATTAGGAAGCAACATTATTTTAAAATACCACTATGGTTCTCAAGCATAGAAGCAATAATTTACCCAAACACTATAAGTCGACAAAAACTATTAAACTATTCACACTTATTAGATAAAGACTCAAAATTAAAAACACGAACACAGCTAAATGAAGAAGGAATAAAAGTGGATTGGTGGTGTTATCACCAAATATCATCTAGATTCCATGTAGACATAAAGAAATATGGAATACAGAAAAACTACACTCCATTAGATAAAATCTTATCAGGACCCCACAAGAAACATTTACAAAATACTCCAAGAACACCAAAACGTGGAAGAAATAGTAAAAGGGAATATGATTGCTTGGGCAAAGAATATAGGTCACACAATACAATTGGACCAATGTGAAAAAATATGGCATACCAATTACAAAATCACAAAATCCACCGCATACAAAGAAAATGCAATAAAAATGTTTTATAGGTGGCATGTGCCCCCTGAAAGGCTAGCAAAAATGTACACCAACCTCAAGCCTAACTGTTGGAAGTGTGGTGAGAAACAAGGTTCATATTTTCATATGTGGTGAACCTGCAGACAAGTTAAAGGAATCTGGCAGAAACTTCAGAAATGGATAAAGGAAATAACTAAGATTGAACTAGAAATGAAACCTGAAATATTTTTGCTTGGCATTTTTGAAAATCAGATGAATAAGGAACATTATTACCTAATACAACATCTAATAACATCAACGAGAATAGCTATCGCACAATTTTGGAAGAATGAAAACATGCCAAATGAAAGGAATTTAATAAAAAAAATGTTAGATTGTGCTGAAGCAGATAAACTAACAATGGAACTAAAAGAAAAAGAAAAAACAAATACTACCAAATATGGGAATAATTTTACATTTGGTTAAATAAAAGAACACCCCTTTATAGTGCTACGAGATAAAGAAACAACTTAAAGAACAATCTTTTTTTACAAAGTCCATATAGTTTTTTGCTTGGTTTATTTGATAAGAACTTACGACATAAGAGTTCAACTATAACAACATACAACTCAAACCACTGGTCTTAACACCGCCAAGAATTTTTTTTTTTTTTTAAAGAGAGGACGCTGTCAACAGTCTCTACTACAGGAGAAGAGAAGAAATATATCTCTTGCTTGTTTTTTCTGTTCTCTGTATTTTATGTAAATGTACTGTTTGTCGTTATTGTCTTATTATATACACAGTGGTATCACGGTACTCGACCACAATTCGTTCCAAAAGTGTGGTCGAGAACCGATTTGGTCGAGTACCGAATTTATTTATCCCATAGGAAATAATGGAAATGGATTTAATTGGTTCCCAGCCCCTGTTAACTCTCTAAGAACCAATTAAATCTATTTTCTTTATTTCCAATGGGATAAATAAATTCGGTACTCCAAGCTGCAGGAAGTGTGGGGGCTGCTGCAATCCCAGCAGCTTCAGGGGGCCGAGGAGCTGTATAAGAGCTCCAAGCTGCAGGAAGGGTGGGTTCAGATACCGAAGCAAATTTTTGCTGAAAATTTTATTCGTTATCTGAAATGTACAAGAACCAAAGCGTTCGAGTACCGAGGTACCACTGTATGTAAATAAAAATTATTTTAAAAAAAGAAAAAAGAATACATACCTCTAATTCCTGGATGAGGCGTTCCAAGCTGTCCGGGGTGTCTTCGTCCAGGCTGCCCAAATCAGTGAAACTGTCCTGAGAATCCTGTGGATGACAATAATCCCATTCTCCATTAAGGACACCAGTCCCTGCTGATTTGTGGCAAAGGAGCCATTGGCACCAGAGCTTGGGGGCATGTGGCTAACCTAAGTACCATCTCCCAAGGGCCGGGTGTCCCCATGCTCCGCTGCCCAGAACGCTCCAGCACAGCTCGGTCAGGTTAGGAGAACTAACTAGGGGGACTCCACCCCTCCCCAACTGAGAACACTTTGTCTTACTTACCCAAGGGCTGGAGGATCCCAAAAATGAGGCCAGGTCCAGGCTGCTCCCTGACCCCATTTGAGCTGTCATCGAATCCTGCAAATGAAGATATGGAGGCTAAATCCTAAGCTTTCTGCGTCCCAGTAAGATTGAGAAAGGAGAGGGCGCATCAGGCCCTAGGGGCCAACAGCAAGCCTTAAGGTTAGGGCGATGCCTTCAGTCCTGATGGGAGGGGGAGAAAGCTTTACAAGCCTTAAGCTTAGAAGGATATCTACCATAATTTCTCCCCCTCCCATCAGGAGTCAAGGCATCGCCCTAACCCTCTCACCCTCTGCCCCCCTGCCAAGGGTTTCTTACCTCCGAGGGCTCTCGCTGCCAGATCGTATAGGTGGTGTCTCTGGGGGAAGAAAACAAAGGGGACAAAGATCAAAATCAGCCATGGCCCATTTTGCAAAAGTGGCCATGTAGACGCTCCAAGAGCCCTTCCAGCTGGCCTGACAAGGGGTTTGGCCTGCCAGTGGGACTGCCCTGTGCCACCTGTCCTGTGACACAAGCAGCAGCAGCAGAAGCAGAGACGCCTCCCCTCTGCACGTTTTTTTACCTACCCTGAACCCTGGCTATTTTCTTCATCTTGTGGCTCCTGAAATAAGAAGGCAAATATTAAATCTATTGGCATAATTTCTTGGCAGGATGTCTGCCATTACAGTGGGGAGGGGGTCTTACCAGTGGCCTTACCAGTTCCTTAATAGAGGAGAGCCCTGGAGTCCATCTTCTGGGGATCTCCATCCTGGGGAGAGAACGAAGGGCCTGAGTCATTCTTCTGTTAGCCAAAGTAGAGGCAGAGGGTAGAGATGCCTCCCCTCTTGTAAACCTTACTCCTAGCCAACTTCTTGGGGGCTTCAGAGTCCCTCGGATGAGAGGACACTCACCCCACGAAGGGCAGGTCCCTGCCAGGCTTCGATGTATTTGGGGTCCTGGCAGCCCCAGCCATCGATACCTGCAAGTAAAAAAAATCCAAAGAGCTCTTCTTAAGTTTTCTAGGCTGGCCAAGTTCCCCCCAGTGGGATTTCCACCCTTTCCCCACCCAGATTTGAGGAATGGCCACCCACTGGCCACGTTGCAGAAGCATACTTACTCCAGGAGGTGTCTCTTCTCCTCCTCTTCCTCCTCCTTCAGTCCTGCCCAAAAGAAGAAGGTGGCATGTCAAAAACATCCATCTCTAGCCGAGCCTCTCCTTTCTCAGCCTTGCCTGTCAGCCTGCCCATCTTTTTGCCCCTGAAGGCCCCTATGCACAGAAAGTCATTTTGGGGAGAGGATCTTACAGACTCTGCAGACCTTCAGCGGTGCCTAGGGATGGGCAGCAACCACTTTCAGCTGGAAAACTCCCTCATTGTCCAGGTTTACTGCCTTATGAATAAAGTACAGGCTGGAGTGGGAGCGCTGGAGGTGATTGCTTTTTCCCGCAGTTGTCGATGAGAGGCAGAGAATTGCAAAGCAACAGCCATCCCCCTCACAGGCCCATCCAAACGGAGATGCTGCCATTGTCCAAGTTTATTTCCCTCCTGACCCTCCCCTGCCACCGCCGCTCTCCTACAGCCGCTCATGGACAACTGCGCTCAGCGAGCCACTGGGGATTTGGAAACACCAGGGATTTGGTGGCACCTTTTAAATAAAGTAAATAAAGTCCTGATTTTCCTTTCTCTCGACTGCCCAGAGTGAATAAAACGTTTCGCTTCTCAGGGTGCTGGGATGAGGATTCTTCTCCCGCTGCTACTAATCCATTTGAACACTTTTAATTATTCAATTTTTTCTCGTTTTTTCTTACAATGCTTATAAACTCTTAGTTCTCGTTATAATCCATAGAACTATTTCTTTTTTTAATGGTAATTTCATTTAAGATTACAATTTTACAACAAAGTAACAAATCAATATGTTCTACAGAACTGAAGAAGTTTCCTTCAATCCTTACTGAAAGAAGTTACGAAGGACAAACTTTAAGGAATAAATAGCGAAAGAGTATAAAATTTTTTATTTTAAAAAGTTTCAAATGGCTATGGGTTCAGATAAATTTGAAATAACATTTTGGAGTTAATTATAAAGACCCATTCTCATAGGAAAATATAATTTTGAATTATTTAAAAAATAAAAAAATTAAAAAGTCTAAAATTTGGGCATTAAAGGAAAATAGATGAAATATTACAATTATAAAAAAATCACTCACCCTCAATTTATAAATATAGAATGAAGCAAAATATTTTAACATTGCACATACTAAAAATATTTTGAACAATGAACCTAGAAATTAACTTTAAGAGTTTCTTCCTCTACAGATACACTACTTTGTAAATTGTTACTTTGTTGCAAATTGTAATCTTAAATGAAATTACCATTAAAAAAAGAAATAGTTCTACGGTTTATAATGAGAACTAAGAGTTTATAAGCATTGTAAGAAAAAAACTAGAAAAAATTGAATAATTAAAAGTGTTCAAATGGATTAGTAGCAATTCTTAAATATCTGATTGGCAAACAGATGGAAAAAAGTATAATTCAAAGATTCCTAACAACTGAAAAACCCTTAACTGGGTGCTGACTCTGGCTTCATCCTGACCATCTGCACCCTCACGCAATGCCCTTAGGACAGTGGTTCCCAACCTTTCTTTGACCATACCCCACCTAAGCATCTCTAAAATTGTGACCCCCCTGACATATAATTGTTACTATTCAAAAGTGAACTCCTCAGCCAAAGGAAGCCTAAAAGGCCATTAACTTGGTTTAAACAAGGTTCCAATCGCTCCCATTAAAAATCAAATTGCCCCCCTGTAGGGCGTGGGCCCCACGTTGGGAACCATGGCCTTAGTAAAAATTTTGGCTGCCCTATCCTGGTGTTGTCCCACCATGGCCAGGGTTTAAGGAGAAGGGGGAGGTGGTACCTGGGAATGACCTCCTCTTCTCCTGTGCAGCAGCAAAGTCTTCTTCGCAAATATTTCCAAAATCTCTGTGAAATAAAATAGACATGTTAAAAGAGTTGGGAAGCATGAACTTACTCCCCTACTGCCAGATTCCTCCCATTTGAGATACCAACACTTACCCTGCAGCACTTTCTGGCTGCCATCCTTAGATTTCACCCGGTTAGAATGCTCTGGGGGGGAGGGGCTTATCAGGGCAACTGACAATCTGGTTCCCTTGGCAACAGGTAAACAATAGCCAT